>NC_079172.1:12143817-12178817 GCF_947568905.1 Ostrea edulis
TTCCCAAGGGTGAGTACATGTATAATAAAGGAATGACATTGAGGAGCATATAACATTGAAAGGATTTCAAGTTCAACACCTCATCTGGTGTCCTTGACCCCTATGAATGAAAGATTGCATAAGTTAATTGCACATGCATAAGATTGATCAAAATATCAGCTCTTTGCTTTTGGTCTGTAGCAGCTGCTGTTTATAGTGTACTGTGTATTTTGTTGATTGAGGAAATGAACGTCCTCAATACTACGCATTTTTTATGATTTAGCATGCTTACTTCATAATTATGTTAGTGTTCTAAATGTTTGTAGACTTGAAATGTGGAAAACCGCAAAGCCAAAAAACTATCGAAAACAAATGTATTAAGAAAGGAAGCGAAAACAGCGACGCTGTCAGTGTGTCTTATGGGATCTCTCCGCAAGATGTCCTTCCTGATGACAAGAGATTCTACACATATCTAGGATCTTTAACCACGCCCCCATGTTACGAAACAGTCCAGTGGATAGTTTTCAAATGCCCAATCGTGGTGTCTCGCGGAGTAAGTGCTTTCAAATGTCTCAATCCCATTCATGCATTAATTATGTATCCTCTTCCCAGAAGGGGGCATATTGTTTTAGTGTTAATTCTTCTTCTTCAAATACGAAGTTTGTACGGACCATAACTTTTTTGTCTTTTGACATAGGCATTTGATATTTGGTATGTGGGTATACCATGATAAGAGAGAGTGTTGCATTTCAATTTTGATGACCTTTGACCTTGATCTTTTATGTAACAGTAAAATAATAGAATTTTTGGGTAATTTTTGTTGTCCGGACTATAACCTTTTTTGTCTTTTGACATATGCCTTTGATATTTGGTATATGGGTATACCATGATAAGACAGTGTGTCATGTGCCATTTTTGCTGACCTTTGTCCTTGACCTTTTATGTAAAGGTCAAATAATAGAATTTTTGGAGCAATTGTTTTGTCGGATCCTAACATATTGTCTTTTAACATAGGCCTTTGATATTTGGTTTGTTAACAAGTTTGATATACTATCATATGTTCACAACACTGTTCCTTGGTTGAAGCACATATACATATGGATAACTGTTTTAGTTTTCCACTTTAAAGATGATTTCTAAAATGTTTTAAAAACTATGGAAAATGGAAGGGGAAACATCAGTTTTAGTGAGCTAATACAATAATTTTACATCCATCACCACTTATTAAAATTTTAAACATGTGAAAAAATATACTACTTCTAATAAGCTTATGATACTATTGACACTTTCATTTTCAGGCATTTGAGGCATTGCGAAAGGTCAAAGACTCCCACGGGAGACCACTGTCTGCTCTAGGGATACGGAGACCAATACAGCCGGTAACGCTAATCTAAAGCCCTTTAATTTAGATTAAAATAAAAGTGGTACACGAGAAATGAATTTTTCAAAATTCCTATAGGACACAGTACAACCCACTGCTATTTACTGAAACTATACTCACATCCTCATCACCATCTCAAGGTACATTATACATTATGTCCCTTTAGTTTGTACACACACACACACACACACACACACACACACACACACATATATATATATATATATATATATATATATATATATATATATACCCCAAGGCTGTTTAATATGTAATGTGTATTGTACCACAGCGCGATAACTCTTTGCACGATTTCGTAGATAATGATACTATTGAATAGCTCTATTCAATACCTTTCCAACAGTATAAACACACGCCTTCAGCTCCACACAGTTTTAAACTTATAGTAATTTCAATAGAGCCAGTCGTTGTCCACTGTTGTAAAAATGGTTGGGAAACGGGCTGAGAATATTGAAGATATTAGAGCTTATATAAAAGTTTGCAAGAAAATATTAATCGGTTATTCGATAATGCATATTTTGACTGAATGGGGGGAATTTATTGGTCTGATAAGGTATCTTATGAGACAGTTCGCAGGTGGAGAAAGAAATTTCTGACTGGCACAGAATCTGTCAAAGATGCAGCAAAAGCTGGCCGACCTGTGACTGTAACAGACAAGGCAAATGTCTCAAAAGTCAGGGAAACATTGAAAGTGATGGCAGATACACGATTCGTGATATTGCCAAGCTGATGCATATCGCTATCGCGGGTGCATTTCATTTTGAAGCGTATTTTGAAAATACGAAAGATTTCTGCCAGATGGATACCGCATATATTGACAGATGACCAAAAAATGGGTACGAGTACAAACCTCTAAGCAATTGCTCAAAATGTTTCCCAAATTCAATCAAAGACAATTTGCAAACATTGTTACTGGTGACGAAATATGGGTTCATTATTTCGAAAAAGAAGTTGCCAAAAGAACCATAAGCACAAAGAAGGTTCTTTATTGCATATTCTTTTCATGTGATGGTATAGTCATACAAATTCCGGTGTCGAAGGGCAAAAGTGTTACAGGTCGGTATTACCGAGATGTTATACTAAAAAGTCAAGAAATATCATCATAAACGACGCCATGTGTCAGGATTTAGGCATGTTCGTTTACTTCATGATAATACTCCGTCACATACATCTGAGCTTGTGAAGCAACTTTTGAAGTCTGAGAAGGTAACTGTCTTGTCACACCCACCATACTCTCCAGATCTAGCCTCATGCGACTTTTTCAATTTTCCAAAACTTAGAAAGTTCTTATATGGTCGTCGTTACAAGTCCCAACAAGCCCTTGGCTCAGCCATCAGTCAGTGCCTCAGAAGTCTATCTAAATCAGCGTACCGTGACGCATTTCAGAAATGGATTCAGAGATTGAACGTATGTGTTTCAAACCGCGGAGTATACTTTGAAGAAATGTAATGTTCATTTCACTATTTGAATCAATGCTTTTGAGATATCGTATACTACACATTACATATCGAACAGCCCTCGCATAAGCACTAAGTTCCAACGACGCTCGATACCTAGAAGTGTCGGATCCACAACGTGGATTCAAGATTTTAAAAAAATTATACAAAGCACTAATGACCAACGACACGAACAACCAGATTGTCAAATGTTCGGGACGACCTGTCCTTCCTTCAGGACAAACGAAAAGAATTTCATAATGTGGCCAATATTAGCACAGAATAACAAAACAACAAAAGCTACACATAAACAAACCTAGCAATACAACTACACTAAATCTACAAACGTATTTTCACCGCAGACTACATATTTTTGATTTTTAGGCTTGCCAATCAATGTTAAGAGTGGAGCGAATTAGGAAATGTCCTAATCCTCCGAAGAGCTGATCCACAATGTACGAAGTACTAAGTAATAATATGCTTAATTGATCTCAGGCGGAACAAGTAAACTACATTACGTTGATAAATAGTAAAGTTAACTCGTACCCGGAGAGATTTTATATTAACTGTGAATTAAGAATAAATGATTTATGAATAGTAAGATAATGATAATGAAGAATAAAAATATTATATATTCATAAATGAACACTATAAAAATAAAGTATATAATAAGAAATAGACAAACGAACATTTTAAATGAACAAGAATAAATACATAAACAATGTGGACAAACTAAAAAACAAAGAATAAGCAGCCTAGGAAATCGAATCAACATCAGCCATTCCCGTACTGATCATGTCTAGGGTAACTGTGTAAAATAATAAAAAAAAAACAGACATAGAATCACAGAAACTAATAAATGGGTTTTGCACATAAGCAATTTGTTATGTCATATGAAGGACATAGCAAAACAGGGGGGGGGGGGGTGATTCTGTAAACAGAGAATTAGGAAAAAATGTTTAAAAATGGCCGTAGTACTACTGTTAGGGACATGATCAGACGAGTAGGCCTAGATGAAGCTCATGATCTAGTATGGGTTTAGCCGTAGTCATCCTGATGAAGTCAGTAGGTTTGTTGATACCAGGCGTTTCGAATGACTTCAATCTGTTGATCCAGAATTTTTCCTTCTGCTTTCTTTCGTTAACTGACCAACTTGGGTCATGTTCAATGACTACTACTCTCATGTCCTCCCATCGGTGATTCTTGTTATTGAAATATGTAGCTACTGGCAAATCTTTATTGGTTATGAGAGAGGACAGGTCGTTGTTGACGAAGGTCTGTTGTTTCTCCCACGTACTGCTTCTGACAGATATCGCAACTGATGAGATAGATGCAGTTATTAGTTTTGCATGAAAAGTTTCTAATATTTTATAACTGCGACTTGCGACAGGACTGCTAAAACCCTGAGTGTCTGAGTTAAATTTGCATAGCTGACATCTGAGGTCTAAGTATAATTTGACACCTCCATTGAGTAAAGAGTTATCCAGTTTCTGTGGCGTCTGAAGGATTCCATCGGTGATTCCTTAAAAAACATCAGCCATTCCTTTGTTGGCATACAGAATGAGCAGGTGTTTTCTCAGAATACCGTTGATGTTTTTGAGGGCGGGATGATACGAGTACGTAGTGACTAATGGAACCCTGTCATTTTGAGACTTTTCTTTATACTGGAGGAGGGACTAACGGTCCTGTCGTGACATCTCATCAATCGCGGACTATTCCTTGCAAGGATCATATCTTCTATTTGTGAGATGAGTTTTGAGGATTTTTCCTTTTTCTTGGAAAATAGTATGAGTAGAGCACACGCAGTGGATGCGGGTAGCCAAACCCTTAGGTACACCTTTGAAAGTGTGGGGTGGATGACAAGTGGATGGCATAAGGTACAAATGAGAATCGGTGGGTTTAGTGTGGAGATTTCCCCGTTTCTAAATGTGGCTGTGGTATCCAAAAATGTGTTATTGGAGGTGGAGATTTCCACAGTATACTGATGAAATTATGGAAAGAGTTTGCCATCGCGATTAAATTGTCCAGACTCTCACGACCGTTAGCCCACTTCTTCTAAGTGTCATCTATAAAACATAGCCAACTAAAGGAGTAATGTAGAAGTCTACGTTCCAGTCTTCCCATAAAGATGTTGGCATACGATGGTGCCATGTTGTTATCATGGCTGTGCCACTAATTTGCAGGTAGTGTTCATCATTTGAACTTGAAGTTATTGAACTTGAGGACAAGTTCAAGAAGCCAAATGAGTGTTTCATTTAAGAGCATTTAATTGCCCTGTTGTTCCAAACCTCTCTACATGCCTTGATACCCTCCATGTGGAATGTTAGTGTAAAGTGAAGTAACATCCATGGTCACAAGGAGGGTATGGTCTGGCAGGCCCGATGAAGGGGTTTTATTGAGGTGATCAGTATTGTCCTTCAAGTATAACGGTAAATGTTTTACATGCTAACGGGGATGTAAATCTATGAATTCAGAGATTTTCTCCGTGGGATGTCCGATGCCGCTGACTATAGAAAGGTCTGGCATGTTTTGTTTGTTGTATTTTAGGCAGTAGATAGAATAGTCCTGGTCTACAGTTGTTAGGACAAAGAGCTCCAAAAACATTGTCACCGATCTCGCCCTTGTTGTACATTTGCTGGAGGATTTTGGTGATCTTGGTAGAGAACTCTTTGTTGGGGTCAGACCGTAACTTTTTGTAAAAGCGTTCGTCCGAGAACTGTCGATGAACCTCTTTTAGGTACTTGTCTTTGTCCATGACAACAACTGTATAACCCCTGTCTGCCTTTTTAATGACAATATTATCCCAATATTAGCACAAAGACAATAAATGACATACAATATACTCATTTTACACACCATATTGAACCATTTAAATTCAAACAAAGTGGAATATTTATAAATACTTAATTCTTACAAATGAATTTAAAGAGAGGAATGCTTCGTTTTTACAATCATTGTTAATTTAAATTCACAGTGAAGACCGAAAGCAGGGGACTCAATGTGTTTTTTGTAAAGACCACCAAAAAGTTTTAATTTTTGCGTTAAAACGAGAATTTCCAACTTTAGATGAGTGTTATTTTCGCAAGTTCATACATTCAACTATGCAACAAAATTAAAGAAAGCTCTGGGAAAATTGGTTTTGCACAGAATGAGCTGTAGTGTCTCTTTAACGTTCTAACTACCGCGTATTCTAATGATCTATTTGACATACTTTAAAACAACATTTAAAAAACCAATGACTGAAAGAGAGGATCTTATACATATAAAGAAAGATATAATGTGATTAATTGTTTAATATATATTTTCTCGTAGTTACGAGATAATTTTTTATATGATACTAATAGGCTTTCGTAGTCGTGACCTTTCAAGTACTTCTGTAAATGTCTTATTGATCTTTTTAGATTCAACACTTGGGATGTTGCTGGAAATTTTGTACTTTTATCTTTTATCAACTGTATATATATAAATGCATTTTCTTTCTCTCATTTTAGGGAAATATAAAGCAGAAAGTGTTTAAAAACTTCTGAAGACATGGTAAACCGTATGAAAACAATAGATAACGCCATTACTGAGAAAACGATTGTACATTTCGTGATTATTAAAATAGTACCAGTTTATCAGTGTGTTTTTCTTTATGAAACTCAATATACTAGTGCTGTAAGCATCTGTTAACGTCCACCACAAATCAAGTTCAGTGATAGGAAAATCATTGAATAACTTGGTTGTTTTAAATAAACACAAAGTCAATAAATTTCCTACACGATACTCATTTTACACTCCATACTGAACCATTTAAATTCAAACAAAGTGGGATATATTTGAATACTGTACTTAATTCTTATAGATTAAATTGAAGAGAGGTATGCTTCCTTTTTACAATCATTTTGAATTTAAATTCACAGTGAGAGTAGGGATGACGAGGACGATGGAAATATTTTAGCCATTGGTATTACTATTGAAGATTATCAAGTAATTATTACATGTATAAATAAGTCAAAGGTGAAGATAACGAACAGTGATCAATCTCAAAACTCCTATAAGCAATACAAAGTAGAGAGTTAGGCAAACACGGACCCAAGGACACACCAGAGGTGGGATCAGGTGCCTAGGAGGAGTAAGCATCCCCTGTCGACCGGTCACACCCGCCGTGAGCCCTATATCCTGATCAGGTAAACGGAGTTATCTGTAGTCAAAATCAGTGTGCCAAGAACGGCCTAACAATCGGTATGAAACAAGTCAGACAACGTTTGACCCAATGATAGTTTGTATTTACAAACTAGATTGTTACTACGAGCATAGAATTTGCGAAATGCTGACTATAAACGGGATTGTTGAAACCATCAATTTGTTTGTCAGAAGCCTGCCCCGATTTAAAAACTGATCATACGCAGAACAAGCTCTTGCGTATCGAATAAGTTGAGAGATATAAACACCTTATGCAGGTGATAATGGAATATTACTATATAAATATGGGAAGTTGACGATGGAGAAGCTGAAATCCCGTTTATCATAAAGTTGAGTTGTTAGTTTGCAGCTGATATCTATTTCCGATGAAATATCCAAATACATGTATGAAGCAGAAGTGGACAATGCTACAGTTTCATTTATTTCGAGTTCACATGGATATATCGAATCGATATATTGTTATGAAATATGCCTTGGCCTGTACCTGATATCGGAGGAAATTCAGATTAAACTAAACCCAGTTCCATTCTACCATGTTACCATTAAATGATCGTTACGACAGGTAAAGCTGTCATGATATAATTCTTTTTATTCCATTTCGAATATTATTTACTGAAATTTGTCATACAAGCAAATTTACCATGTGTTGGAAGATTCAAACACCGGATATAGTTTGTTTACATTCAATCCGGAGGTCGTCTCCCACCGTTTACAACCAGCCATGTTAATAAAAACACGCCACAGCATAGAATATGCTTACCTATTCCTCTAATATGGATTTTCAGGTTATCTAGCCTATGTGTAAAGAACTCCGTGTGTTTCTTTTTCCCTCCATACTTCGGGTTGAGTCTGCCGCGTGCTACCGTTTTCGTAAGCTGATCTCTGATTGGTCAGTGTGATATTTATAAACAGAGAGACGCAGAGAAAATTCAGTTCAGAGATCCACCATATCTCAAAAGCAATTGCTGCAGGATCCAACGAAGGTGCAGAAGGTGATTAATTCTTGATTTATTAAGGTGTATTTATTGGACTGCGCACCTTCTCCAGCACCAATCATACCCTTGTCTCGTGTTGTAGCAAGTTGATCCTCCCCTTCGTATTATTGTTTACATAGTTACGGTACATCCGCACCTTCTCCTGTGCACCTTCTCTCAATTCATCGAATACAATGTGCATACACTTGCACCTTTACCAGAAACCAACTACGGGATATTTTCCTCTTACTTAGGTCCATTTAGAGTGTTTTTATATTCATTTTACATATTATTCCTGGCCGATATATTGCTCCTTTGATCTACCGCGCCAGTATATCTGACGTTTTCCTGGCTTTTTGTTGTTGTGATTTTGATATTTACCGTGCCAGGAAAACGTAAGAACTGGCGCCATTACGTAAACTGGAAATTCGCCTCCAACTGGAGGCGGCATTCTCGGGCCGATTTTAAATACTTTGGAGTCGAATTCGATGTTAAACTCATAATTTATCAATAAAACGTTGCTTCTTGTACTTACTAATCGGCCCGAGAATGCCGCCTCCAGTTGGAGGCAGCGAATTTCCAGTTTACGTAATGGCGCCGGTTCTGACGTTTTTCTGGCACGGTAAATATCAAAATCATAAAAAAAAAGCCAGGAAAACGTCAGATATTTCGGACTACCGCGCCAGCTGCCGACCAGGAAGCGACCTGTTTGTTTTACATACTTTGTCCGATTATTACAATAATTGTTGACTTGTCAACTGATAAAAGGTACAGAACCCACATATTATTTATAACGAAATGCTGTAGAATACAGGAAAAGTCATTATTCATACCAGGTTTTAATACAAATATTTTAGATACGGCATTTTCCGTTACAATATGAATAAAAATTATCATTTTTGATAGAGAAAACGTCGATATGTATAAATGCCGCATTGAAAGCTACAACTAGAGATTTTTTCTTTTCACATAGAAGTATTTAAGATAAATTCTGCTTCATAAGAATATAAAAACAGGTCATCTATCAAATATTCGTGCCCATGGGAATTCCAACAGACTGTTGGAAGACCTGGTCACCTAAGACTACGAATATATTGTCAATGAGGAACTTCAGCATGTTTTTCATTTCAACTTCTGAGTACTTCTGCGTGGAATCGGAGTGTTGTTTGATAAAGTAATTTTAGGATGACTGATCACTAGATATGAATATTTCTGTTTTTCATTTTTGTTGAAGAAGCAACTGTTAATGTTGTCAAAAGTTTAGTCTTTAATTCATCGTGAGCAATGGTCGTGTAAAGTGTTGAAAAGTCTTACGTTTTGAAGTTGTTGATTTGAGAAAAGCTTTGCGATTTCAAGTTTACTAAAAGTCCTTTAGAATTTTTAGAATCCACATTTGATTTACACCACTTCTGGCATATGGAGTCGGACAGTAAGTTTGAAGTTTCTCCTTCACAGCTGTTAATATTTACGCGAAGAGCAAAGATAGGGGCTTGGTAAAACATTTACTGGATCCAGCGATGTATCATTGTTTGTAAGGGTTTTTATGGAGTTTAGAAACCCAGTATAGGTACGGTAATTCATATTCATCCGACCTATTGACTGGGATATTAAATGTGTCTAAAACTGAAGCATAGTTTTGAAGAATTTCATCTTTTGAAAGGGCAGTTGGAGTATAAGTACGATTACCAAAAGTGGAATTAATGCCAAGTTCTTTTAAAATACAGTTGTAATAATGAGCCTTACAAACAACTACAATGTTGTTACTAGCTTTGTCAGCTAGAACCAAAACATATTCCTCGTGCATGTAACCTATCTAATTCTTTTATCACTTCTGGTATACTAAACACAGAAGGGTAGATGGTATGTAAGTTTAATGTGTCTAATGCGGAATTTTAATATTCCTCTTACACTTTTAAGTTCTTCTTTTTCATATTTAGCCCATCGTCTGGCATAATCTTCGACAGAATTCATAATAGAGATGAAGTTATGTCGCCAATTGAAAGGCCGAGGTTCTCTGTATTTAGGACATTTTAGAATAAGTTATTTGAAATTCTCATTTTCAACTATATCAACATTACCAGTAATGCCATGTCCAGCCGGACTATAGTTGAAAGAAGACGAAGAACAAAAACACAGAGGTGGATTAAGTATAAGATGGTGTATAACTAGGCGCTGCAAAGTTTGTTTATAATTATGAAGTTTGGATGCAAAAGTAGAAATATATTTGCAGGAAATACATTTGTAGACTTGAACTTGAAATAAGTTGGAACACAAGACAGAACTCTTTTATGACGAAGAATGTTGCTTATGTCGACGGCATCTATTTCTTTGTTTGTAAATTTGATATTAATGAACTGACGGCATGATTCGGAAGGAATATCATCCATGACCCGCGGTAGGTTACAGAGCCCGTGATTGGCAACATCCATAATCATATAGTTCAGTCTATATTCAGGTGTTGAAAAATCCAAGTATAGGCTAGCTGTGGCTTCCTCAAATAACGTATGTAAAACTCTCAAACGAAAAGAGTATAGTTCTGTTCGAATATATTGTGGACCTCATTGTCTGTTGACGTTAGGTAAAAGTGAATCAAACGTGACATCATTTATACTTGGTCTTTTCTAAATATGAACTATGTTCGGGACTGCGTTTCCGTCTCTGAGTGGACGACTTTGTGGTGGTTTTTTTTTTATTTCGAGTTATATCGAATATGGTCCAAATACTGATAGCCATGCAATCTAACTAAAGTTCAAACCTATACGTCCGTACATTAGTCAAATTGGATATCCATGGTTTTCATGAAGAAAAAAAGTCACAGACACTTTTTTGAGCCTAAAAGAATGATCTTGTTTCTATTACGTGGTAACTTTAATCTTGTTTTAAAGGAAATTAAAGAAACTTGAAAAGGCCTTACTGGAAGAGATTAAACACACCGAGTCAGATTGTACCATTAATTTAAAACTTTTAAAGGAAAAAAGGTTGAACTTGAAAATGTAAATAAGGACAAATCATATGGTCACATTATTAGATCACAGGCTAAACGGATAAAAGAAGGGGGTAAACCTAATATATATTTTGTTCCTTTGAATCTCGTAATTTTTCAAACAAAATTATAAAAAAGGCAGAAACACAGATATATCAGGTAATGTATGACCAATCATATACTCTTTTTCATGTTTTATCTCCAAGTCTTTTGTGAAACTTTTTTTTTTTGCATGTAAAGATTCAATTCTATTGGATTTAGAAGATGAAATACAAATCTCGGACTTCCCTTGGTTATAGACCAACTGCTTGACACGATATCTGATAGTGAAATATATTATAGTTCTGAAAAAAATATGAAAAATAACGAATCCCTAGGAAACGATGGTTTCATTGTAAAATTCTTGACGGTTATTTTTGGAAGGACCTCGAGAACCACATTGTATCAACTGTTAATAATATTTTCAAGAAAAAGGAGCTCTTTATATCAGAAAGACTGGGGATTATTAGGAGATAAACCCAGACAATTTCTGGGGAAAAACTGGCATCCAATTATTCTTTTAAACATCATCAGAACGAGTTAATGAACAGATTAACTTTGTACTAATTAGTGAACCCTTTGTTTTTTACTTCATCATAATTAGTTCATTTTTAATGTATTGACTCTCGTTGAGAACGAATGTTTTTAAAAATTTTAATTACTCCTTGTATTATATTGTATTGTTTATTACCACAAGCAGTACTGTTTATAGATTACAAAGAACATGTATTGCAATAATAACATAAATGAGGAAGACATCAACAAGTTTGAATAACAATTTGTAAACACGAAATAGAGCATGCAAATGAAATAATATGAAGAACACGTTTCTTAAAATGTTGAGGATAAACCACTTTATGTTGTGGCATCTTATTTCAGTTGAGAAGCTTTATATAAAAAATCCCCCAAATTACACATAACACTTGTATTTGTATTGGAGTACAGTTGTAATAATTTATACATTGACGGATTTTCATAATACATGTACTACTTTTCAATATATGATTTTCTTAGTTTTTCATATGAAGGACAAATAAATATAAAGTGATGCTCGTCTTCAATATCTCTATTTGTACATAATTTACACGTTCTGGTACACTCGATAATTTCAATATATAGATGTTCTGTTTTTTCTGTACCTTTGTAGTTTAGTTTTAGCGCTAGTTTGCATGTACATGTATTTTTTTTAATGATACGGTAATTGGAGATTCGGGTAAATATAGTTTTTGGTTAGTCTTTTTTATGTGTTTGTACACAAAATATTTAACCTTGATCATAACTTTTGAATGGATGGTGATAGGGCTTTCATACTTCACATGTGTATCCCTTGTGACAAGACCTTTCTCGGTACCAAAATGTTTGACCCTGTGACCTTCACCTTGGAGTTTGACTTGCTTTAATTGAAAAACTTTAACCTTGCAAATGACAGGCTCGTAGCCAGAATGAAAATGAAGTGTACGCAAGGTAATGGAAAGCCCTGGTGGGGACCCAGGTGACGAAGCCCCCGGGAGCTCCTAGGTTTTACCAATGAAATCACCTATTTTTATGCATAGTAACAACGTTTCTTGTCAATTTCCAAAACAGAAAGAATTCACAAAACAATTTTCTAAAGTGTTTTTTAATGCCAAATCAACATGAGTATTTGGACTGACTTTGTTTACAAAGTGTTCTATACTTTTTCATTGTTTTTGACTGGTACAACTGATAACAATATATATATATATATATATATATATATATATATATATATATATATATATATACACACACACACAATGTATTTATGATGCACATCTAAGTGTTATTCGACATGGTTTTTATGATTTGAAATTCGAAAAGGACTTAAAATTAGATTGAATGGAGATAATGATGTTGATTAAATTATTAATAATAGTAACCATATTTTAAGGCACAGATATTTCAAAGGCAGATCTCTCTCTCTCTCTCTCTCTCTCTCACACACACACACACACACACACGCGACTAACATGGTTTCGATGTTATGGAAAAGACTTTTTTAAAAAGACCCCCCCCCCGCATTTCAGGTACAGTTTAAATTATGCAAAATTAGTCCCATTCTAACCCTAGGGTCCATGGAAAAACTGAATTCAGAACATTTGAATATTGATATGATTTAGTGTAGCCATGCTACTCTTAAAAATATCACTACATTCGATTGGTTGCAGATTAATATATCTAATCAGTGGACCTTGAAATTACTGTTGATCCTCCAAGGATAATACCGGAGAAAATTCCATTTTCTCTGTAGCGACCCCTCGCATTTAAATTCCACCTGACAGTTCCATGCAAAGGGGGTAGTGATCCAATCCAAGAGTTGATACCCACATCAGACTGATTGTGATGATTAAACACTAATTACTTTTACAAGATAAACACCCACCCCCACCCCCTTAACTACATAACAGAAACAAAATATTTTCCGTTTTCTTTCTTTTCTTCTTCTTTTTTTTTTTTTTTTTTACGCTTTACAACGTAACAGAAACATACAACATATAATAATAATAATAGCCTTTATTTATCCAGGGAAACACAAATTACCATATAGCTTGTTTCTATTGTGGTCCTATATTAAAACATATATACAAACATAAAATAACATCCAAAAATTAATATCTAAATATGAGTACACGATATATAAGGGGAAAAAAAATCATAGCGTTTAGTAATAAAATTAGGGATTTTTGCTCGACGTTTTATTTTCATTAAATACTTGGATGGTTTTGTTTTGTGCACGCCTCGGGTACATCATTTGTGAACAAAACTAAGATGATGTGCTGACGTCATAGAGGTATAACAGTTTGAAAACCAATTTAATCCATATTAGAACACCATGAACATCCATATACGTTTGCAAAGTTTTAAATCTTTAAATCACGTGAACATCTTCATACATTTTCAGTAAGTTTATCTTTTAAATCCAAAAAAACTGAGAATTCGATCCCTCCATATTCTGTGCGGTCTCACCACACGGGGTTCTTCCACAGCAGAAAGTCCCGTGGTGCAGAGGAACCTATTCTGTAGAGGCTTTGGTTTCACGGGCTTGGTCTCCTCTTCTTTACCCTTGGTGGAACCCTGGGTATCTGGTGGAAGTCTAAAGGTTTCTATACTGGATAGAAACAGCTTTCGGGGAATGAACTTTTGTATTTTCCCTGTTTCAGGTTTCTGTATACATTTGCTTTCCTGGCTCGCATCTGAAGTGTTAACATATTTTGTTTCTTCCATAACACTGCCGTTCTGGACTGTTATATCTTGGCGAACTATTGTACGTGTCTTAATTTCGATAATACTCAGGATGTATACTGCAACATCCTCTGTTTTTATATCAAGTTCTTCACCACTGATTTTGGGAACAGTATGTGTGATTTGTCCGCTCTCAATGGTTGCCTTGTCTTCTGACTTTTCCTCCAGCATTGCCTTTTTAGTTTCCATCCTTGTCTCAAAGACATTTCTCTTCTTTATTTCCTTCGGTTTATGTAACTGCGTGAAATATTCATCATCTGCCCATGACGGCAGGAATGAAGAAATGTTTGCATTCGCAGCTTTTAAATCTTCAATTTTCAAGATGGTGTCCTTAACCTGTTCATAAGGTACAAAGTCATTTTTCAAATCATTGTCGTCTGACATAGAACGGAAAACATTTCCAGAGATCATCTTCTTTTCTAACGTATCACATCCAAGCAAGCGCAGTATATGTTTATAAATGATTGGTCGTAAGGGTGAATATGTTACGTAGTACACATTATGACGTGCTGTACATTGTGACGTTATAAATCGGTGACGTATTCTCTGAAAGAAGAGCATACACTTTTACCTTTACTTACCCTGCTTTTCACTCACAAAGCACATGCTTATACATAATGTAGTGTTATATGTAAATCATAGTAAATGTTCAATTTAACCATTCTAATTTTTTTCTGTCATGAAAATGAATTCTTGAAATAAATTAATGACCATTGAGGAAAAGAGCACTAAATACTATATTATGTACAGCATCTTTTGTCACATGAGCTTTCATCTCAGGTGAGCTTAAAAATACGAGAATGAAGGGTTTGTTCATAAACGCCCCATAGTTATTGATGAATTTTCTTACGATATAAAATATTCATATAGATATAAAGTATTGATATAGATATTTAATTTTTATAGGACTTGAAAGTTTGTTGTGAAGGGGCAAATTGGGTATCTAGTCAGTGTAAGGGTTCTATCTAAAAACGCATTTAATTTACTGTCAGGTGAAAAAAAAACACCCGAAACTATGTTCAATATAAATGTTTTTTCTTTGTATGAGAATACGAAAACCAATACAACGTTTGCAAATGGTCCCAGTAAAGCATTTACGAGACTTTTTTGTTTGTTATCTATGCTAGTATTTATGATAACGCTAAAGGGTATCTTCATCCCAAAAACTCAACATAGGGATTAGAAATTATTCAAACCGCCAAAAATGAAGTCAAAACAATTTCTGGCTTCTGAACTATTATTTTAAAAATATTCAATAAAGTCGTAACAAAAAAGAAATAACAAATGAGTTGTAAGAGGTAACATAAAATGACCCTTTTCTTGAATTACCCCCCCCCCTCCCCAAACGAACCAACAACAACAACAACCGAGTTTCCATACTCAAAAAGTAACGTGATTTGTATCTATCGTTTTATAATACATGTATTTTGTACATCTTTATTCTAGCATCTATGTATCTAGCCTGATCGGTTTTTGCGCTCAAATTTTATACCGACTAAGATGTGAAATTAAAAAAAAAACCCACATTGTTTTACATCAAAGGGCAGGTTCAGGAATTGGAGTTAAGGGGGGGGGGACTTCATGAGACGGGGTCTGGGAACGCCTTAATTAAGACCCCCAGAGGGTCCAGTTCTATCAAAGCCCCCAACTACATGTACATTATTTGACACACCTGAACAAAAAGAGGAAAGCACGATGTTTTTAAGTGCTACTTCTATTGAATATTCCATCAAATACACAGCTTTAAACATGTCAGCAGAACCAGAGAACATTCTGAGAGAGTTTGTTCCAAAGGAATGCAGAAGAGAAGCTGTATGAACGTTTATAATTTTCAGTTTTAGCTCTTGGTAAATATAATAAATTAGATATAATTATTATAATCATTCGACCTGGTTGGCAGCAACTACCATCTCTTGTATATTGAAACACGTGTAAGTAATTTGGCATTTGATTGTTTAAAACTTTTCAAACAGAAAGACAACCTTTCCAAACATAAAATAATCCTTAATTGGCATCCAGTTCAAACACGAAAATTAAAAGCCAGTAGAGGTCCTAATATCTCGAATATTTAAAAGTATTCTTGCTGCCCTTTTTTTGCAGTTTGATTTTTTTGTAAATATAGTTGATTTTGTACGTTACACCAGACAGTACAGCAGTAAGTAAAATGTGGAAAAACAATACTATTAAAAACAATTATAAGTACATTTGGTTACATAAAATAACTCGCTCTCTTTAGTACAACAATTTTTCTTACAATTTTCTTTGAAATTAACTCCACGTGTGCAACTCATGATAAAGTATTCTCTATATAAACATCTAATAGTTTAGCCTGCTTCACAAATTCAATTTATACACCATTATAAAATATATATTTAACATTCGACATTTCCGTAACCTTTGGGTCGTGCCAATAAGCATACATTGTGATTTTTAAAGATTTATACTTATTTTATTTTTAAGCATCCATTCTGCATCCAACTTAAAGTCCTCTTGCAGTTAGGATGTATCACGCACGTCCTGTGAAGTATCGTCTGCATACAATGCAACTAAAGAATGTTTAAGATATTTTGGATAATCGTTAATGTACAAAATAAAAAAAAAAGGTCTTAAAATTGACCCCTGAGGAACTCCTAAGGATATATTTTCTCTCTCTAGATCACAGGCACTTATATCGCTTGGGGCCTAATTACTACATGTATATATAAGAGTACTCTTATATATAGTAATTAGGCCCCAAGCGATATAAGTGCCTGTGCTCTAGATAAAACACCTCTCCAACTGACACGTTGGTTACGATTTGAGAAATATGATTGAAACCATTAAAAAGTATTACAACACATTCCAAAAAGACATAAGTATGTGCAAAAGAACAACATGGTTGACTGTATCAAAGGCCTTACGCAAGTAGATATACAGAACCCCTGTAAGCTTTACATCGTTCATGTTTTATACCCATGTATCAGTAAGACCATTCAACGCTGTCTCACATGAATGACTTGGCCTAAATCTAGATTGACTATCTGTAATTAATTTGTTTTGGGATAAATATTCATATCAGGAATTGAAGACGTGTCGTTCAATAATCTAACTGACAACTGGTAAAATAGAAACTGGTCTGTGATTATTTACCAAATGCTCATCACTGCTTTGTACAATGGGACTACCCTAGCTCTTTTCCAAGCATCCACAAAAGAGAATGAAGATATGGATTTGTTAACAATGAAATGTAAAACATCACCTATATGATTAAATGACAACTTTAGGAGTTTTACAAACAAACCATCAATATCTGTCGCGCCAATATATTGAAATTTTAAATGAACCTGCATGGCGGTTGCAGATGTTCCATATCCGGTAAAAAAAAGAAAGAGTCAAAATGTTTTCCTATTTCATGCCCTATATTACAAAAGAAATCAATAAAACAGTTAGCCATTGATTCAAAAGATGTAATGACACCGTTGTCAGTTTGTAGATCTATGCGAACATGTTGTCGAATTCTGCTTCGATGGTAATTTTTTTTTTCCCAATCTGGACCACATATCCTTTGGTCGAGTGGTACATTGATCAATTATTAACGTTAACTTAAAGTCGTTAAGAGTGACACGATTTCTGCTCGCTCTGTAGAGAGCCCAGTCATCCTCTGATTTGAACCGTGATGCTCTTTCATGTAGCTACTCGCGATTATGCACCTCGTTCAATGTTTCATCATTTATTCATTCCTCTAGATCTGGATCTCATTTAACCATTATTCGCCTATCTTTAAAAGGTATATGTTGGTCAATGATTTTGAAGAAACGAGAGTTGAATTTACATCACATTTCATTTACACCACTCAAATTTTTAATATGATTCCAATCGACATCATGGTGGTCACGGTGGAATTGGTCCTCGTCTAAATTTCGGAAACTGCGGTATTTTACATTAATGTGACAGTTTGTACCAGACTTTATTTTCCCATGGACAGCATAAACTAGATGATGGTCACTAACGCGTATGTGTATTACGCCAGATTTACAAATATTCCGTGGTTCAGACACACACGTATGGTCAACGAGCGTGCTGGAGTCCTTTGTTACTCTTGTGGGCTCTTTCATTATTTGAAGAAGTCTGTACGTTTTCATTAGGTTTTAAAGATTTGAATTCTTATTTTCATCGATGTTAAAATCGCCCATAAATACAATGTTATCTTTAATAGCATAGTTAATGTCTCCAACTGTTTCTCAAAATGTTCAAACCATTCACAAGTAGAACTCGATTGCAAAAGTGAGCCTTGGGGGAGTTACCAATTTTGATGCCAAAATCTAAAACCTCAATGTCTTCACCAGTAAGCATTAGTTTTACTGTAACACCAGTAACCCCAAATTTATTTTTAATGTACACAGCAATTCCTCCACCATGCCTATCCCGGTCCCGTCTTACGAGCTTATATCCATTAATTGATAAAACATTTTATCACTTTAATCCGAGCACCACACACACAAAAAAAACACCTTGAATCTTAACAGTTGCAGGCTTGTTTTCACTATATCAAAATCATTCTTTTGTCTGTCAGCAGATATATACATTTTTTGTGGCCCCAACCCTAATCATTTTCAAAGACCTTTCATATCAAATGTCACATAACCTTATAAAAACTTTTTTTACACTAGGCAATTGAAATTTGTTTTGATTTGCCCAAGCCCCTAAACCCATGCATGCATGCTTCTTGGATTCCTAAATTTTGGTACAGGACTCTTTGCTTTATAAACTTGGAACACATCTTGTCTGCTAGATAAAATAAACCCATCTCTATAGCCTTATAATCCCTCTCTAGGGTCTAAATCCGTCACCCAGGCTCCTTCAGTTTCACTGGTTGAGGTCATCCTGTTACCATTATTGTTTGGTTCTCCGTGTCCTCATCAACCCTATGGAACTGCTTCTCTTTGGATCTTCCTATGGAACTGCTTCTCTTTGGATCTTCCTATGGAACTGCTTCTCTTTGGATCTTCCTATGGAACTGTTTCTCTTTGGGTCTTCCTATGGAACTGCTTCTCTTAGGATCTTCCATTTGAAAGTTCATTAGCTGATTTTAAAAATAAACTTAAAACACATCTTTTTAAACTTGCATTTAATTTGTAATTCTGTATTAATGTAAACAGTTGTTTTTACAGATTATAATAAAAAACAACAACACCCCCCCCCCCCCCAACAAAACCCATCCCATTCTCATAAACATTTAGTTTGTCTTTGATAATCTTTTAAGGTTTTGCTTACACTTAGTTACTATGTTAACCTCAGTTTATTATCATTCCATGTCCTTTTTGTTTATCTGTTGGTCTTTGTTTTAGGTGTAAAGTGTTTTAGGGTATTTGTGTTGATAAGATAGAGGTGCTATATAAATGAACATTAATATCTACTACTGCACGAGTTACATGTTCAGGAGTAACATTGCACTATTTGTAGAGCTTTTGGCCCCTTCATTACAGCCCCAAACAGAACAGGGGCCAATAACATTTACAATTTTGGTTCCCATAAACTAAAGAAGCCCTAAACAACAAGAAGCCCATGAGCCACATCGCTCACCTGAATCACCTTGGCCCATATCTGAAGACTTTTCATATATATTTGCATGTAAAACCTATTGTGGCTCTAACCTACCCTTGGAGGCCATGATTTTTATAAACTTGAATCTACACTATGTCAGAAAGCTTTCATGTAAATGTCAACATCTTTGGCCCAATGGTTCTTGAGAAGAAGATTTTCCCTATATATTTCTACATAAAACTCTGATCCCCTATTGTAACCCCCAACCTACCCCCGGGGGCCATGATTTGAACAAATTTGAATCTGCACTATGTCAGGAAGCTTTCATGTGCATCTTAGCTCTTCTGGCTCAGTGGTTCTTGAGAAGAAGATTTTTAAAGATTTTCCCTATATATTTCTACATAAAACTCCAATCCCCTATTGTGGCCCCAACAAACACCTGGGGGCCATGATTTTTACAAACTTGAATCTGCACTATGTCAGGAAGCTTTCATGTAAATCTCAGTTCTGGCTCAGTGGTTCTTGAGAAGCTTTTTGAAGATTTTCCCTATATATTTCTATGTAAAACTTTGATCCCCTATTGTGGCCCAAACCTACCCATGGGGATCAGCTCCTCTGGAATGACCCGACCCTAATTTTGCATTTTTGTGACTATCTCCCCTTTGAAGGGGGCATGATCCTTCATTTGAACAAACTTGAAAGCCCTTCACTCAAGGATGCTTTGTGCCAAGTTTGGTTGAAATTGACCCAGTGGTTCTGGAGAAGATGAAAATGTAAAAAGTTTACAACGCCAACAGACAACGGACAAATTTTGATCAGAAAAGCTCACTTGAGCCTTTGGCTCAGGTAATCTAAAAACTGAATCAGCAGTTTCTGAAAAAAAGTTAAAAACGCCCCAATGTTTATGAACAACAAACAAGAATAAATTGCAACATACACTATCAACTATGTATATGTATTGAATTGTGTCTCTTTTTTTTTTGCAAATAAAAAAAAAATTAAATTAAAAATTGTGAAGACATGCTACATTTATTAAAATGACATGTTATTTTGTATTCCTATAGATCCATTGCAGAAAGAGATATTGGTCAAATATTATGGATTTCTCCTGTTTTCTCAGACTGTTTAATATTATGCATGTATCTTGAGACATTCCATTGATGATTTCACTGGTGTTTTAAAAAGCCAAGTGGCATGATGTATATATATAAAAAAAAAAAAAAAAAAAAAAAAAAAAAAAAACCCAAACCGACAAAAAACCCAAGATGTGTTTGTGAAACACTGATGACCCCATATTACAGCAAAGTAATTATGTTACTCAAAGAAAGGTCTTGTCACAAGGAACAGACAAGTGAAATATGATATCCACATCACTAACCATTCATTAGTTATGGCTAATGTTATAATTTTTCAATAGTAGGTCAAACTCCCAGGTCAAGGTCATAAGGTCAAAGATTTTGGAACTAAAAGAAGTCTTGTCAAAAGGGATACACATGTGAAATATGAAAGCCCATCACTAAACATTCAAACGTTTATGGCCTAGTTCAAAAGTTTTTCAAAAGTACATGTAGGTAAAACTCCAGGGTAAAGGTTACGAGGTCAAAAATGTGGGTCTTGTCACCTGGAATACATTATATATGATAATGAAAGCCACATCACGAACCATTCAAAAGTGAAAAGTTTTATATGGACAGACAGACAAAAAACTAAGTATATGCCCCCGAATCTACATGTATGTATATTTGACATGCTGTAGGAGATAAATTTGTGTCAATGTTAGTTACAGTGCAGAGATAATAAAAAACATTATTGGGAATTCATAAAGTGTTGGAATTTTTAGCAAAAGGGAATAAACAGATATTGCATTACATAGATTCAACTGTTACAGTATCATAATGTCATACTCATTTAACAATTAGAGCAATGTAATATGATATACTATAAAATGTAAATTGGAAAAATACCTTACAAAATCTTATATCAATTCTTAGACCATTACAAATTATGAACTTGATCTAATATTCACCAGCACTCGTTTTCAATAAATCTATTAATATCAACTGTCGTGTACAATATTCAACTCCTAACTAAATCATTGAGACTTCTTGAAACACAAGAAATATCTCATTAACTTCCTATCCTTGGCATCAACTAAATATACTGTGTTTATTTGTCTTAAGTTTGCTTCAGTACCATACTTTATAAGTAGTTTGTTTAATATCAAATAAAATATTTCAAAAAATTGTACCATATAGCATCACTCTACCCTCGTACATAGAAAACAGGAGGGTCATGGGCCACAAAGCTCACCTTGTTCATATAGATGAAGACACAAATAGTGATAGATTGAAACCATTAACACTTATTGTGGCCTCATCTGTTATTGTGTGAACAAACTTGAATCTATACTGCATGAGGAAGCTTAAATGTTAATTTTAAAAATCATACTCCTGTGATTTTTGAGAAGATTGAACATCAATTGAATACATTCTATCCTTCTGATTTTTTGTGTGTAAAACATTACACCTATATTGTGGCTCCAAGGAAGGAGGGAGGGAAGGGGTGTCATAAATTTTGGTTGATAAAACTTTAATGTATTTATTGGATGAGGTTGCTTCCATGTTGATTAGAAAACTTTGAATACTTGTGATTTTTGTTAAAACTCTTCCCTATATACTCCTATGCAACACTTAAAACCCATCGTCCAGGTTTAGACAAATTTGGATCTATGCTTATATGTAAGGATGTTCAAATATCAAATTGACAAACTATTGACAAACTGTAGCCAAGCATGTGCTTGTTCACTGGAGAAGAAAACTTTACACATTTCTATAAATTCCTTTGTAAATACTTATGACCCTCCAATCATGGCTCTACTCTGGTGCCCTGGGAAATGTACACTACTTGAGGAAGCTTTGATATCAATTTAACAATTTTTGTGGCTCTTGAAATGAAAACAAATTCCTATGTAGTCACATGAAATCTTTGAACACAAATCCTGGTTTCACCACACCCCTAAGTGTCACGGCGTGAACAACTGAATCTCGGTTTTATAAGGGCACTTTCCCGAAAGTTTTGGCCTTTCTGATCGAGTGGCTCTCGATACATCTTTTGAAACATATCTTTTCTAATCATCTCTCAATATCCAACCAATTTGGCATCATGTTTTGTGTTCTATTGTAAATATTACAAATCACTTGGTCAACCAAGTTGAACATCAGGAAAGTCAAACAACAAAAAGACAAATGACAGAGAAATTTTTATCAGAAAGGTGAGCTAATTATAAAGGAGAGAAAAAATACCAATATTTCACAGCTAATAAACCTCAGTCTGTTTCACAACATATAAACAATATAGCACTGGCTTCACACTAAAACTCTAGCACTTTAAAAACAGTATACATGTATTTGAATTCAATACACTTTCTTAGTACAAATTTTACAGGACATCTGCTGTAAGGTGCTCACTTTAAAAGATATGTACTGTATCATATTCAGCTAATCTAAGCTGAACCAACATATACAACAATATCTATTATATACATGTATAACAAAACAGTAAAAGAAAATAAAAAACAGTAAAGGGACCTAACTCTAGTAACATGCAACGGCACAACAAAGGTTTTCTTAAATGCTTTGTTTGTTGATTCTGAATGCTACCAATGCTTGTTGATTTGAACTAGAAAGGCTATTAGTAATCATATTCTATTTCAATGCTAATTTTGCTACCTTAAATCTTGGTCAATAGTAGTAATAGAACAAGCATTCACAACCTGAGAGTTTTACTTCCCATCAGTCTTTTACCGTGACTAACTAACACTTGGTTACCCGTAGTCAAGATCCAATTTGAAACCACGTTTTGTGGTTTATGTAAATATTACAAACCCAGCATTGTCTAAATGCCAGTAAATTCTTTAAAGCTAACACAAATTCTAGTTTTCCCCTCATTGCTAACACTAATGCTAATTCATACATCAGAAATAGGTTCTTCAAAACTAATTTATATCTTCTAATAATCCTCACATTCCTCGATATCAAACATTACCCACTGTAATATGTGTGCAGATACTGTACATTTAAGTTCCCCACCGTTACCAAGGGACTAACTATTGAGGACTGTCAATGAGGACTAAATACTTGTATTTTGTAGGCACATTTCTTTAAAATATTCTAAAAAATAATGTAAATTAATCAAAAGATTCTCTTTTTTTTTCTACCACAGTGACAGGATATGGATGGGCAATCACTGATCTGTGTGATCACCGTTTAACAATTCTGTGGTTTCTGACACCTCATTAGATTCCTCCTTTGGGTAAGTAGCCTCTGAGGCATGTTGGTGTAGTGTAGAGGTTTCTGTGGGTGGTTCATCCTCAGGCGAAGAATCAATGGAATGAGAAGAACGACATGGTGTTGCTTCCAGTTGCTTTGTGAGTAGTGAACTGGTCTCTGAATCATCAATATCTTCGTTGATATCTGGCCCGTTTTCCTCTGATCTATCCAGAGAGGGTGACATGTTACTGACTACACCGGAGGAAAATGAATGTTCAGTTCCGCCCTGCATCTGAGGAACATGATTAGCACCAAATGAAGTCACGTCACCATTTTCTTGTGACAAATAAATGTCATCGGCTGTGATAGTTTCACTTTTCTTAGTCAAGACTGGGCGTTCTTCCAATGGTATACTGTTGTAAGTAGATTTGGCAATATCAAGCAGTCTTTGAGCCTCTCCTTTTCCTGTCTGTTGAACCATTCTACACAAATATCCGTCTGCGTCTTGAAGAAGAACATACGGGTGGTTGTACTCCACCATCTGCCCTTCATCAAGAACCTGATGGAAAGAAAAGGTGATAAACTAGTGCTTCAGTTTTTAGATTTCAATGAAAAAGCATCAATTAATAAAAATACCTTCCTCCAATAAAAACCCGTTTTACAGCAAGTCATATTCCATGATAGATATACAGGTACAATGCATATTCTAAGTTAGCATAAAATGTTGAAAAGACATTAATATATTAAATTTCTTAATAAGACTTTGAATATTAAAAGATAGTCTGACAAGGCAGTTAACTCATCATAACTTTATCCGGGTCCATGATGATAAGATATTCTAACCAGACCACTCACCATAACTTTATCCGGGTCCATGATGATAAGATATTCTGACCAGACCACTCATCATAACTTTATTCAGGTCCATGATGATAAGATATTCTGACCAGACCACTCACCATAACTTTATCCTGGTCCATGATGATAAGATATTCTGACCAGACCACTCACCATAATTTTATTCAGGTCCATGATGATAAGATATTCTGACCAGACCACTCACCATAACTTTATCCTGGTCCATGATGATAAGATATTCTGACCAGACCACTCACCATAACTTTATCCCACCATAACTTTATCCAAGACCATGATGATAAGATATTCTGACCACACTAAGATATTCTGACCACACTACTCACCATAACTTTATCCGAGTCCATGATGGTGTTCAGACGGTGTGCTATGGTGATTACTGTGCAATGCTTGAACTTCTCACGTATAGTCTTCTGAATCAGACTATCCGTTCTGTAAAAAAAAACAACTTACAAGTCAAACTTGGTCACACTGGACAGCCACAGGGCACACAGACCTGAGTTACCTTGTTCTTAGAGACAATGTCACAAGTGAATCTAATAAAGTTTGGGCCATTCATTGTGGACCCACTCAACAGAACATAAATGGACAAAACTTCTGTTTGCACTACATGGGAATTTGAGGAGGTTCCATCATATGGTCTTGTGTAAAACTTTTTACCAATATTGTGACAATTAGAATCATGAAATACAGATCCTGAAGTGTGCTACTACACCATATGAACCATTCCGATCTTGACTAGAATCATCCTATTTCTAAACCAAACTGCTCCATTCAAATCATTCAGCTTCCAAACTAAAATGTTCAGTTCTCATCTAAATCTGTTCATTCTCAATAAACTCAAAAAGTGTCCGTTCCCTCTAACTGTTCATTCCCATGTGGTCATTCAGAGCTCACTCTCGAGTCATTGTAGATCAACATGGTGCTCAGTTGAGGATTAAGAAGGCAAAATAAATTTGTTACTGAATACTATACATGTATATAGTAGAACAAGAAGGACATTGTGTTGAAAAATTAAAATTAAATATTTACTTATAATCATCAACTGTTGTTGTCTTCAAGTGCGGATGTGAATTGAGAAACTACGAATTGATACAGAGTCCACGCCTCAGGTAAAATGAGCTGTCTTCCACTTATGAGCTATCAATCAAATTCCCAAGAAATAATAACATGTTTGAACTGAAATATATTTTATAATATCTCTGCAGTAATTGCCCTGAAAATTATTTCAAACTTATGGCAAGAAACTGCTGACATTTCTGGGTTAAACAGTGACAATTTCATCAAAATTGGACCTGAAAAGACCCCCAAGAGAATTTTTCATGTATTAAAAAGACCTTCGGTATGAATATGTAAATGTTTTATGTGAAAATGAGTCACGTTTACCCAAAGCTTAAATCCCCCCTCTCTTTCTTTTTATCACAATGTCTGATCTGTATGTAAAAAGTGCCGAAAGAGTCTGAAATGCAAAATTTGAAACCGAGGCCTAACTGCTCATTTCCATCTTGGCCCAAGCATTCCCCATTCAAACTGTTCATTCTGCAAGCATTTCAGTCTCACCCAGAACTGTTCCATTCAGCAGTTGAAACAGTTCAACATTTGTTCACTATTCCACTGATGTAGTGGTATGCTTCAGGGTCTGAATATTCATGTTTTCAGGGTCTGAATATTCATGTTTTCAGTCACCCTGTGGGCTTGGAAAAGACTTTCACAGATACTTTAAAAGAAAGTGGTTGGAATTGAATAAATTTGAATATGAAGTTTAGAAGGAAATGGTTCCAGTATTCCTGGTGAATGTGAAATTTAACAAGGGCAGGTATATAAGGATGAATTATGCATTGTCAAAATGGCTGAATTCCTTTTGAACCATCATCATATTTCTTGTCCTTTTATACTTCATTGCCAAGGCAATGAGCTTAGTGGGCTTAAATGTGTATGTGTGATGGCCAATCTGTAAAATACGAGTTCGAATCTAACAGGGGTTGTAATTTTGTCCCAATTACTTTATTACAACTGTATTTTTTTTTCACTTAAAGTAAACTGTTATTGATTTCAAAATATCATTATACATATCCTTCACTTCCTCCTTATAATGGTTTTCTCTAGTATAATAAACATGTACACCCTTAGCTATACCTCCACTTCCATCGCAAAGGTAAAGTTATTTCATATATACCTGGGATCTACATTTGCTGTAGCTTCGTCAATCATCAGGATCTGGTTCCGCCTGAGGATAGCCCTTGCCAGACAGATTAACTGTCGCTGACCAACGCTGAAGTTAGCTCCATCTTCTGACACTTCCGAGTCTAATTTCCCCGGAAGATCATCAACAGCAGGCTTTAGCTGAACCTAACAGTACAGAATCCAGTGAAGTATGTAAGCTTTGCGTCTCTAAATATGACGTATCCAAAAGCTAATATGAAATGTACTCTATAAAATAAAATCATCAGACAATGGTTGTAATATTATTGGACATCACACACAATCTACTGTTCGTACCTCTTCTAAAGCCTTCCATAACTGTTCATCAGTTGAGTCTTTAAAAGGGTCCAAGTTTTTCCTTAATGGGCCCGTAAAGAGAACAGGATCCTGTTAAAATAAAAATACTCTCACTCTTTGCTCCCCTCCCCCTCTCTTTTCTCTTAGAAAGAAAAAAATGAGGTCCATGAGCCACAATGCTCAGCTGAGTCACCTTGTTCATAGAGATAAAGACTCTGCAGCTGGGACACTTAGACTACTTGTAGAAGTCCATTAGTCCCCAACATAGCCTCCCTTCAGATCCATGGAATGAACAAACTAGAGTATCCTTGAGGTTCTTAAGAGAACGTTTTTGTTTTTGTTTGGAAATTCAGAATATTTCTAAGTATAACTTTAAACCCATATAGTGGCTTTGCCTAGGGCCAAAAGGCCTAGGTTTAAAAAAAAAAACCTTTAATCTACACTGCATAAAAAGAATTGCATATTAAACTGATAAATTGTGCCTGTGCTTTTGAGAAGATTTTTTTAAAAAAAATTCCATGTGGATTCCAATGCACAAATTCTCTTGAGGAGACGGTTTTCTTTCCCCCAAAAGTTGTGTGAGCGGATTTGAATCTATAAGCAGATACTTCCATATTCATTTGTCCATGACATGTTTTAACCTAATAGTTTACGTGAAGAAAATGTCTTCAATTTTTTTTCTATATACATGTACATGTATTTCTACTTAGAAATTTGAACCCTTTTTGAGCCCTACGGGTCATGATTTAATGGTGTTAAAAAGAGCTAAATTTATATTACTTGAGGATGCTTGAATATCAATTCAACATACTGTACCCTTGTGAATCTTGAAAAAAAGAATCAAAAAAAAAATTAACAAAACACCATCCTGTCATGTGTTTTCATCGTCATCAAATGTATTTTTTCTATCAATAAATGCAATATTTGTGACAGAAAAAAAATGTATGCGATTTTTGCAAAAACATTTTCACATCATGAACAAACCTGAATTAAAAGACGCACAAATTTTGATCAGAAAACCTAGCTGAAGAATTGTAGCTCTCAGGGAGAAGAATTGGTTTAATACCAAAGTACAGATCCACCCATTCTATATATCAGTAGGGAAATATGTAAGGAATTTTTAATGTCAAAATATTGGAGCAGTGATGTAGGCAGACAGATGAGCTATAAATCAAAGGCATTTAAAATTGACAGATCTGTGGCTTTTTTTGCTTTCAAATTTTTCCCGAAGAACTACAGTATTGCAGCTACAGAAACTCTGGTTCAAGTGAGTTTAAACAAAGAGGAAATGGCCACAGTTCTACTTCTTAAGAACATTCATGACACACATTAATTGTTCAATATACTCTTTAATGATTTTGGATTAAAAGTCTTCAGGTTTAATACACATAATGTTTTCTCCTTTAACAAGAGGTACTGTGAGCAATGCTCACTAAGAATACCCCCCGCTTACCCCAATCTCCCAAAAGGTGTTGGTAATAGGTATAACTACCTCTTTCCTGAGTGTAAAAAACAAATGGCATGACAAACCGAACCATATTGCTACTTCGATGTCCATTGCGCGTGACTTTTGACCCCAAAATCGATAGGGAACATCTTCATCCCATGGGTAGTCCATATGTATGATATGGTGACTGTAGGTGGAAAGGATAACGCTTCAGAGCCCGGAAACCATATTGCTACTTCGATGTCCAGTGCGCGTGACCTTTGACCTTTTGACCCCCAAATCGATAGGGAACATCTTCACCCCATGGGTAGTCCATATGTATGATATGGTGACTGTAGGTGGAAAGGATAACGCTTTAGAGCCCGGAAACCATATTGCTACTTCGATGTCCAGTGCGCTTGACTTTTGACCTTAAAATCGATAGGGAACATCTTCATCCCATAGGTAGTCCATATATATGATATGGTGACGGTAGGTGGAAAGGATAATGCTTTAGAGCCCGGAAACCATTGCGTCTACAGACGGACGGACAGACAGACAGACGGACAACCCGATTCCAGTATACCCCCCCCCCCCCCAACAACTTGTTGCGGGGGGTATAATTACAAAGAGAGGATATATATTCCACCAATAAAAGCTTGGCAGCACACATTTTCTTTACTGAATGTACCATTCATAATATTCTATTCTGTTAAAAGTTACCTGAGGTATAATAGATATTTTATTTCGCAGTTCATGTAGTCCTATCTTCTGCGTGTCCAAGTCATCGATGATGATAGAACCCTGTATTTCTGCCATCCTAAACATTAAGCTTATTAAAGAGCTTTTGCCAGCCCCTGTACGGCCAACCAATCCAACCTGTACAAAGTAAACAATAGTTATAACAAGAGGTACAGTGAGCAATGCTCACTAAGAATATCCCCCGCTTACCCCAATCTCCCAAAGGGTGTTGTTAATAGGTATAAATTACCTCTTCCCTGAGTGTAAAAATATGGTATGCCTTTGTAGAAGAAAATGGAAGATTTAGTCTGAACACAAATCCATGGCATAAACCTATAATTTTGACCTTGAGATCAAAGGTCAAGGTCATAAAAAGGTCATGAATGTACATGACACATAGTATCATGGTGATACATCCATGTCTTATGGTATGACTATGTCAAAACCCTATAATCAATTTTGACCTTGCGGTCAAAGTTCAAGGTCATATAGAGGTCATGAAGGTACCCGACACATCATTTCATGGTGATGCACTCATGTGTCAAATATGGTATGCCTATGTCAAAGAACAAAGAAGTCATGGCCCTGACACGAATCCATTGTAAAAACCTTTAATTTTGACCTTGAGGTCAAGGTCATATGGAGGTCATGAAGGTACATGACACATCGTCTCATGGTGATACACTCATGTGTCAAATATGGTATGCCTATGTCAAAGAACAAAGAAGTTATGGCCCGGACATGAATCCATTGTAAAAAACCTTTAATTTTGACCTTGAGGTCAAGGGTCAAGGTCATATAGAGGTCATGAAGGTACTCAACACATCGTCTCATGGTGATCCACTTGTGTGCCAAATATGGTATGCCTAAGTCAAAGAACAAAGAAGTTATGACCCGGACACGAATCTGCACAGACAGATGGCAGTGCTTGAGCTGGGCTTCGCCATTTTCCCAATGGCGAATTTTTTTCAAAAATGGTGGAAAAAAAATATTAAAGTGGCAAAAATCCCATTTTTGCATGTATTGAGATACGACTCTAAATTGGGCTTGATGTTTTGACATCTGCATTTCGGGCAATGTTCAGAATGTTTTCACTGAAGGGTGTAGCATCATGAAGTTTATATTTATATGATTTATTATCTGATTTGTGATTTCCATAATAGAATTTATCAATAAACAAATCAACTTCTTAATTTAATAATTCAGAAAGAAGTGTTTATAGGTATGGTAGCTGGATATGATTAAGTAATATAACTGATTCAAAATGCTAAAATCAGTGTAATGAATAAAATGATATGATGGAAATACATGTAATTGTACAGCATGATATTATTTGTGCCGCGCTGCACCCCGAAAAAGTGGCAAAAGGGAATTTTGGTCCAGTGGGAGTACTGACAGACGGACGGAAGGACAGACAGACAGACAGAGTGATTCCTATATACCCCCCTGAACTTCGTTCGAGGGGTATAACAATATCATTTCACAGTATAGCAGTGAAATACATGTACTTTCACTTTCAATTTAAGCAGGATAGAAACTGACAATACTTTGGATGACACACATTGGAGTGTGTTAATTTTCATATAAAAAGTTCTGTACCAATTGTGAACAAGCCTAATGCATGGTCAACCACCACATTGCTATGTTTGAACCAACTTCAAACTAAAAATCTATTTTCTCATAAAAGGAGTTTCAATTCTCTTTATGACTTTAGTTGGACATTATCTAACATGTGACTTCCTTGCTATGAGCATATGCATTCAACTGTATAGATTCAATGCCACACACCCCTTTCTTCTGACACCTGCTTGCATTCAATAAAGGGAAAATCATTTGTTTTATTAAAGGTAACAATTTGAAAGTTTGTTCCCTAAAACAACCCATTTTACCTTTCCCATATATCACAAAATTTAGTCCCTGAAACGGCTTACTTTTTCTTTCTTATTTATCACAAAATTTAATCCCTGAAACAGCTTACTTTCTCTTTCCCATACATCACAAAATTTAAATCCTGAAACAGCTTACTTTTTCTATCTCATTTATCACAAAGTTTAATCCCTTAAACAACTTACTTTTTCTTTCTAATTTATCACAAAGTTTAATCCCTTAAACAACTTACTTTTTCTTTCTCATTTATCACAAAGTTTAATCCCTGAAACAGCTTACTTTTTCTACATGTATCTCATTTATCACAAAGTTTAATCCCTTAAACAACCTACTTTTTCTTTCTAATTTATCACAAAGTTTAATCCCTGAAACAGCTTACTTTTTCTACATGTATCTCATTTATCACAAAGTTTAATCCCTTAAACAACTTACTTTTTCTTTCTCATTTATCACAAAGTTTAATCCCTGAAACACCCAAGGCGATTCTGGTCCATATCTGAGTTTGGCATTTCTGGCGATAATTTTCCCATACTGTGGCCATGAAGGTGGTGGGGGTGAATCGGAATCCAGGTCTACCTCCGTGTCCAGTTTAGAATACTCCAGCACCCTCTCAACTGATATCATCTATAAAACAAAGAAATCAAGACACAGGTAAACCATGGATACAGTTTCGTGTCTATAAAATGACAAACTCAGGTAGTTAGCACAAAAACACTGCCTTTTCAATAAATCGTTGAAATCTGAAATACTCACTAAAGGAATGTCATTGTATCTGTTCGTGCATGTTAGCGATATGAATTTGTCAACAAGAGGCCCATGGGCCACATCGCTCACCTAACCAACTTGGTCCATATCAGAAGACTTTCTATATATACTTGCATGTAAAACCGTAGTCCTTATTATGGCCCCAACCTACCCCTGGAGGCCATAGTTTTTGCAAACTTGAATCTACACTATGTCAGAAAGCTTTCATGTAAATGTGAACTTCTTTGGCCCAATGGTTCACGAGAAGAAGATATTTGAAGATTTTTCCTATATATTTGTATGTAAAACTTTGATCCCCCCTTGTGGCCCCATCTTACCCCCAGGGGCCATGATATGAACAAACTTGAATCTGCACTATATCAGAAAGCTTTCATGTAAATATCAGCTTTTCTGGCTCAGTGGTTCTTGAGAAGAAGATTTAAAAAAAAAAATTCCTATATGTATGTAAAACTTTGATCCCCTATTGTGGCCCCATCCGACCACCGGGGGCCAGGATTTTAACAATTTAGAATCTGCACTATATCAGGAAGCTCTCATATAAATCTCAGCTTTTCTGGCTCAGTGATTCTTGAGAAGAAGATTTTTAAAGATTTTTCCTATATATTTGTATGTAAAACTTTGATCCCCTATTGTGGCCCCATCTGACCCCCGGGGGCCATGCTTTTAACAATTTAGAATCTGTACTATATCAGGAAGCTTTCATATAAATCTCAGCTTTTCTGGTTCAGTGGTTCTTGAGAAGAAGATTTTTAAAGATTTATCCTATATATTTGTATGTAAAACTTTGATCCCCTATTGTGGCCCCATCCGACCCCCGGGGGCCATGATTTTTAACAATTTAACATCTGCACTACCTAATAAAGCTTATCTATAAATTTCATCTTTTCTAGCCCAGTGGTTTTTGAGAAGAAGATTTTTTAATGACCCTACCCTATTTTTACCTTTTCTTGATTATCTCCCCTTGGAAGGTGGCCTGGCCCTTTTTTTTTTTTTAACAATTTGGAATTCCCTTTACCTAAGGATTCTTTGTGCCAACTTTGGTTGAAATTGGCCCAGTGGTTTTTGAGAAGAAGTTAAAAATGTTAAAAGTTTACAGACGGACAGACGGACGGACGCCGGAATACGGGTGATCAGAAAAGCTCACTTGAGCTTTTAGCTCAGGTGAGCTAAAAACCAGCAATTGAAAATTTAATTTCACTTGTAAAACACATTTTGATTGGTTCATTACACGTTATGAACATTCTTTATATTGTATAAATGAAGTTGCTGCTAAGTTGTGCCCCATGGCATCCTAAGAATTTGTGGTTTATAATGCGTAAACTGCTCCAACTTAACTTTATATCGTATAAATTAATAAAATTACTAATACACAGATTGATTAACATTCAGTTTTGAAAATATCAACAAAGATAAATAAAGGCCTAAGCCTAAGGGAAATAGCTCAGAATTTCAGCATTTCTGAATTGGAAGAACATGAAATGTTGAAACAGAAACCTTCAAATCTATTACCTTTGCAAAGAAAAAAAGAGACTTCACACTATTATTTGTGTTTTGATTGCAGGATTACACACAAGTATATATTGACTGCATTTCCTCAAAAATTTTAACAAAAGAAAGTTTTATGCCAATAAATGATTTGATTTTGCTGAAGATTTAACAAAGAATTCAGGATCAACCAAAGTGAAATTCAGCTAACTTGTGCATTCAAAAACTCTTGTATTCCAGTATACAGTAAAACACTCTTATACCAAAGTTCTGGGGACCAACAATTTTGATTCATTATAAACATATTTCATTATATTCAATAAGTTCATAATATGTTTTCAAACTACAGGGAATGAAAATTAATTTGCTGTAAGCGTGAATTCATTATAAGAATGTTCCCTGTATCTGTGTTCTACTGTACATACATTAATCTAGTCATCAATATACAGGGTAGGGTACTCAACAAATAGCAATTCACGTAACTTGAGGATGAACTGCTTTTGTACGTGTACTGTACCTGACTCTCAACCTCGGCACTTTGTCTAACGGCCCACTGGAACATGCCCATCAAAGTCATGGCGTAAGTCAACAGCAGACCCACCAAACCCGCATTCAAGTCTGAAGAATAGCATTTTATCTTTCTTCAACTAAATACTAACACATTTCATATTTATGGACAATAAAACAAAGGTTAATATATAACTTTAAAATCATTAATTTGATCTCTATAATCCATTTCACAATATCATTAATTAACCAAGATACAAATCAATGATCATTTGTCAGGTGAAAAAAAACATGAATTGTCTTAAATTTCCTTTGAAATCTCACACCTTTCTGGCATACCTTTAGCAAGATAGACACAGGCAAAGGATACGGCGGTAACAAAAATTCCACACATCCAGTCGAGTCGAATTGCCAGCCAGCGACTGGAGGAAAGAAAGAGGAACCAAGACTCTGTGTGCAGGTTCTGATGATTGTCAAACTCCTCACAGAATCTCTCCTGAACTCCAAGGGCTCGGATTGTGTGCAGACCCTGGAGCGAGGCACTCAAATGCGAAAATACTGGACTCCGAGCTATGGAAGAAGATTAAAATTGTTTTTGGAGGATTTTGACTGAAAATTAAAGCCCAAAGGGAACAGGAAGCTTTAAATGTTAATAAATCTTCCAATGCCAAAAGTGTTTTATACCAAAACTGAATAAAATCAGTTCAATTGTTTCAGAGAAGATTGTAAAAGATGTTCAAAACAATGAAACAGAAGAGGTCAGA